>NC_134488.1:4765062-4810062 GCF_040206685.1 Ascaphus truei
GGTATATCCAAGTACAGCGTGGGCTATATAGTCTTACATACCTACGGTGTCTGTTATCAGTTATACTTCTGCTCTGCCAGCAGTTCTAAAATCTGCTACTGGCACATGGAGAGGCAACAGGGGCTGGAATATTGTTACTGGTGGATGAGGTTTCATTCGGTGACGGTGTTAATTATGAGAGGAGAGCGCGCACATTCTCTGCATTGTTCTTTAAACTACACACTGATGTAAAATATCTTATAATGGTGAATTCCAATGATGAAAACAAACCAATGACAGGGACATGTTTAAGGGGGTCTCATTATTGGCAATTCATGCCTGTTAAATATTCATTGTGTAACGTTAGTTTGTACACATGGCACATTTAAACTTGGTAAGGGTTTTACTTCCATTTGCCATTTTTTTTTTTACAACGTTACTGTGTTTGTAATACAAAATTTGCATGAAGTATCCACTGGCTGCCTGGACATGAAATGGGCCAGGTAAAAGTGAAGGAATCCCTTGATTGACATATATGCCCCTACCCCCCCCCCCCCCCCCCAATTCAGAGAATGTTGAATGGAAAAACTTTCTTATTTCCAAACAAACCACAAACTCCCTGTGTTTACTTTTTTTTTTTTTTTAATTATCACATTGATTTACAGAAGCAACAATATTTTTGTAAGGAGAGTACAAATTGTGTTCAATCCCTGTTTCACTTAGACCACATACTTCCCTATCCTCCTCTAGATGTGTTTTTCTGTTTGATATACAGTAAATGTCAAAATAAAAACATTTTGGGGCCTAAACTAGCAAATAAAACATACCCAAATGAAACATGGTAGTAGAGTATCTGATCAGTGCAAAATGTGAAAGATATACAGTATGTAGAAAACCAATTAGTGCTGCTGTACTTCAGAGACAGTTTTAAATGATAAATGATAAGCATTTCTGTAAGGAGGAATGGGCCAAATTTCCTCAAAACCGATGCGAGACTGACCCGCAGGTCATACTTTCTCACACACGGATATTGAATGTTTAATCATTTATGGATAAATAAATGTTGAAAAAGTATCATGATTTGTGTAATTTGTTTGATCAGGTTATCTTTATCTATTATTAGGACTAAGATTAAGATACAATAACAATTTAGGTTTCAAACACGTGAAAATCCTAAGTGGTTCACAAACGTTGTATAACCTTCAGGCAGAAATAATAATGTAAAAAAAAGGGGAACAAGACCTAAAAATGCATATACAGTAGGAGACACACGGGAATGAAGTGGAGCAAGAAACCCCTTGAGCTATTAGGTTTAAGGCAGGGTCTCTCAACTCCAGTCATCAACAGGTCAAGTTTTAATAAGATCCCAATATCCCAACACTTCAGCAGGTTTGTTCTTCCTGGGTGTGCAACCCAGGCAGTCCCTGCAGGCTCCGTGACCAGCAGGCCTGGGGAACTCTACCAACCATCTTTCTTCCTGGCTGGCTGTGGAAAGTCTCTCACCCTCTCTGGGGAAAACAATCTCAAACTGTGGCAGCTGTCTGTCTGCTTATTAAACTCCTGTTCATTCAGGAGACCAGCCTGATTAGCTGCAGGTGCTGCTAGCGTTCCAGGGGAGTTTAACTGTAGGCTGAGAAGCCCACTAGCTGCACTACTGCAGCACATAGAGTCACTATCACAATGTCTGTCAATGCATGCATATTTATATGTATGTACAGTATGGAGATATATATATATTTTATTTTTTTAAATAAAAAAATCGCTTGTGAACACATTTACATGTCTTAAACAGGTCTGCAACCCTGCTTTTCACCATTATCACCTAGCACAGGGGTGCGAAAAATGGGGGGTGCAGGATTTTTCTGGGGGGGTCGGGGGGCGCATCAGTTGCAGAGGCCCCTCGCTCTTCCCCGATGCATTTAAATTAAATGCCGGGGGACCGTGCGAAGGCTCTGCCACTTCAACTTACCGGGATTCAGTTAACTTCTGGTCACATGACGCCGTGGTGTCATGTAACATGACGTGTCGTTATGGTAACGATGTCACGTGATCCTCAGCGTAATTTAGCGTCGGGTTACTGAAGAGGGGGGGGGGAGCGTTGGGGCCGGCACACAGGGGGGGCAGCAAAAAAACTTTGTGCACCCCTTACCTTGCATAAAGTGATTTTCTACTGCAGCTAGGGACTCTGGGAAATTACATGTAAATGAGCACGCAGTTTCACCTTTTGCCTCAAATCCATTTTTACATGGAACCCTTAGAAGCGTATGCTCGCTGCATTACACAGCTTTTCAGCACAGCCTGGGTTAAGATGCATAGCCAATAAACCTACTCACAGACAGCTTTTATTTTTTTTGGTGGTGTGGGTTAATTATGTGTGTTGATTAGTGAAGAAAGGTAGGTTTGGTTAGCCTGGGAGAGGGCACAGTTGAAACAGGATAAAATAAATTTGTAATGAAGGAAGTCTGGGATTTCCTCCAGAGGTGTTCAGAGGAACAAGTGCAGGAACGCAGCATGCGTGCAGCAATTTAGCTAGGGTATGGGGTTAGAAAGGCGAGAACGGCAGAGAGAAAGAGGGGATGAAGATCAAGAGAAGAGGATAAGGCAGAGTTGTAGTTCCTGATAAGGCTGTCAGGGTCTAGAAGAGAGGGACGAGCGCAAAGTAGAATCAACAGCTGGTAGGTTATTAGAGTGCAGGTCTCAGAAGAAATGAGGGGCTGATGGAGGTGGAGATGAGAAGTGAGAGAGAATATGAGATGAGGTGATGGTCCGAGAGGAAAGGGGGAAATGGAGAAATCAGAGAGGAAAGTTTTTTGTGAAAATCAGGTCTGGGTAGTGGCCATCCTTGTGTGTGATGGCTGCAGTCCACTGTTGAAGGCCAAAAGAAGAGGATAGAGAAACCGGGAAGCCCAAGGGAGAGATGGGTCATTAATATGGCAGTTGAAGTCCCCAAGGAGAAGAACAGGGGAGTCTGAGGAGAGAAAGAAGGAGAGCAAGGATTCAAAGTGAGAGAGAAATATGGAAGGGGGTGAGTATAGTTACGTGGATGATAGATGATCGCCACATGGATAGTGAGAGGAGAAAAAAGCTGGACAGTGTGAGCCTCAAAGGAGGGAAAAGAAAGAGTGGAAGGGTTTGGTAACGGCAGATAGAGGAGTGAAGGAGCCCCACGCCTCCACCTCTGCTAGAGGGGTGGGAGAAAGAAAGGCCATCATAAGAGAGAGGAAGCTTCCAGGGCAGTCAGGCTGAGTGAGCCAAGTCTCAGTTATAGCAAATAAGTTATAGAGTGAGAGAAAAATAAGTTTTGCACAGAGAGAAATTTGCTGGAAAGGGAGCATGCATTCCAAAGGACACAGGAGAAAGGGAGAGAGGAGTGAGGGTGAAAGGGGATGGGAATGAGGTTAGAGGGGTTGAGACCAGAAGGAGTATAAGTTGTATGTGGGATACGAGGACGGGAGCATGTAGAAATAAAGCAGGGACCAGGATTGGGAGAGATGTCCCCAGAAGCAAGGAGGAGAGGCATGGAAGAAAGAGAGTGTGTTGGGAGGATTTATAAGGGTGTGTTTTAGTGCAGGGGGAATAGCTGTGTAGTGTCAGAGGGCGCAGGAAAGAAAGGTGTTCATGTGAAATGAGAAGTGGAGAAGGAAGGAGAGATGGAGATACTGTATATGAGTAGGGTTAGTGGAATAATGAGGCTGGTAGAAATAAACGTGTATTTTGAAAATAAGCACACTCACAAGGATGATGTTAATAAGCACACTCACAAGGATGGTGTTAATAAGCACACTCACAAGGATGATGTTAATAAATATATGTATATATTCACCGTCAAGTTGCGGTGCTCTAATTTGTCTTCATTTTAACTTTATGTATTAAAAGTAAATGTTTATATTATCACCAATTCCACGTTACAACTGATTACGTCTGATATTGTCATAACTATATGGTTAGCTATAAATATATGGTGCATAGGTTATAACTGCTTGCAAAATGTTGATATAACATCAACTCCTAAATTATTTACTGTATGTTGTTGCCCCTTTGGAAAACTTGTTGAAGAGACCTAATCTATGCCAATGTATAATTATGTCAATGTAATAAGAATCATTTTCCAACAAGAGCGGAGTGTGTCCTCTAAGGCTAGGTCGCCGATTCAGCCGGTGGCGCGCATAGCCGCATGCGCGCCTCTCACCAGCCCTGTACCTCCTCCCTAGCTGTCCCCGGTGGCGCCTCGCTTCCTGGCTCACTTCACACTGTGACGCTTCAGCCAGCACGGGATACAACATGATTGTGATCCCGTGCGGCGATGCATCACATGGTGCGCCAGGGAGCCAATCAGCGGGACCCTAGTCTCCGCCTCCTTTCCACTTTCTTTTAATTAAGTGCTGAAGTGCCCACAGTACATAAAAGGACGTGTGTGAGGGAGTATGGAGCTGGGCATGCTCACCAAAACTCATTACTGGGTCATCTGTTACCCATCGCTGCAGCTCTCCGTGCTCCTCCTCCGTCTTGTATCTGGCAGCTGGGGGGGGGGGGGGGGGGGTGTATTGATTTTCAGCTACTTTGGGGCTGGGAGGCTCACACGGGCAGCTTGCCCTGGCAAAGGGTTGTCACGAGTTTTTTTTTGTATTTACGTGAAATAACAGTTTGCTCTTGGGCAGCAATCTCACACATTCCCCGCCCCTAGCCATGGCCGTGCCCACCCGCGGCTAAAACAAACTCCCTCCAGACCGCGGTGAAGTGCGGGAGCACGCGCCGCCAGGACAGAGGGCGGACAAGCCGGCGCGTGCAGTGGGACCTTAGGCTAAGGCCCCGCAGCACGCGTCTGCACGGCTGTCTTGCTTGCCGGCTGCGCGTGCAACTCACTGCACCGCCATCTGCGGTCTGCAGGAAACTTTTTCCCGGAGCAGGGGGAGTGGGCGAACAGGTCGGGGGGGCGAGGGGGGGCGTTGGCAAACGGGTCGGGGGGGGGGGGGGCGTTGGCAAACGGGTCGGGGGGGCGCAGCCATTGAGCCCGGGGCCCGGGGTTGAGGTTGTGGGTCCGGGAGGGGGGGGGGGATGATACAAGGGGACAGATCTGGTGCTGTATAGTCTCCCTCCCGCCCCCCATGTGTGAGAGATGACGGGGAGATATGTGCCGGACGCACAAAACACACACAAGCAGCTCTCCTCCCCTCCTCCCCATTGGCTGACTCGCGTACCACGTGACGCGTCAGCGCTGCAAAGCACAAGGAGGTTGTAGCTCCAGCAGGCTGACGCGTCACAGTTCGCAGTCAGCCCTGCTGGAAGGAAGCAGCGGGGACAAGGACCATTCGGGTAAGATGCTGGTGGCCGCCGACCGCAGCGGGACCAAGGCCTTAGCCTAAGGCAGAGTCTCTTCTTTGGCATTATTACAATCTGCAGCAGGGTCAGTCACCAAAAACAGAGCAGACTTTTTTTGGCCCATCATGCTTCCTAAGGCTATGTGAAAGAATTCATTTGGTTCTTTTTGATTTTAGTTTTATGAATCTGGTTAAGTGCACAGTATGCAAATCTTTTACAATAACATATATTATAGGCTAAAGCTGGAAAATTCCAGGCATTATTGAAATCCCTGCTCTCTGATTGGATAATGCATGGAATTGTAACCAATCAGTAATGGCCCGGAATTTTTGGCACCCTGCCAAGTTTTTTTAGCCAATCAGCTTCCAGTTCTCATTCACAGAGTGTGAAATTTGCTCTTTAGACAGAGGAGGTGATTGGACAGAAGGCAGCAGCAAGGCACTGACTCCTCCCCCACCCTGCCTGCAGCCAGGCACTGACTTCCTCCCCCACCCTGTCTGCAGCCAGGCACTGACTCCTCCCCCACCCTGCCTGCAGCCAGGCACTGACTCCTCCCCCACCCTGCCTGCAGCCAGGCACTGACTCCTCCCCCACCCTGCCTGCAGCCAGGCACTGCCTCCTCCCCCATCCTGTCTGCAGCCAGGCACTGCCTCCTCCCCCATCTGTCTGCAGCCAGGCACTGCCTCCTCCCCCTCCCTGCCTGCAGCCAGGCACTGACTCCTCCCCCACCCTGCCTGCAGCCAGGCACTGACTCCTCCCCCTCCCTCCCTGCAGCCAGGCACTGACTCCTCCCCTCCCTCCCTGCAGCCAGGCACTGACTCCTCCCCCTCCCTCCAGCCAGGCACTGACTCCTCCCCCTCCCTCCCTGCAGCCAGGCACTGACTCCTCCCCCACCCTGCCTGCAGCCAGGCACTGACTCCTCCCCCACCCTGCCTGCAGCCAGACACTGACTCCTCCCCCACCCTGCCTGCAGCCAGACACTGACTCCTCCCCCACCCTGCCTGCAGCCAGACACTGACTCCTCCCCCACCCTGCCTGCAGAGAGCTCCGCACAGGAGAGTGAGGGGAAAGGTTTGTGTGTTTTGTGGGTGTTAAGGGGCCAGCAGTGTCTTCTGTTGGTGTGTGTTTTGTGGGTGTAGAGAAGGAAGCAGAGTCTTGTTGGTGTGTGTCTGCTCTGTGTGTGTGTTTTGTTTGTGTAGAGGGGGAGCTGCAGTGTGTGTGTGTCTTCAGTGTGTGTTTTGTGGGTGGAGGAGGCGCGCAGAGTGTTTTGTGTGTGTGTGTGTGTGTTTTGTGGATGTAGAGCTGGCAGAGTCTGTTGGTTTGTGTGTGTTTGCAGTGTGTGTTTTGTGGGTGGGGGAGGGGTGCAGAATGTTGTGTGTCTGCAGTGTGTGGATTTACATGGGGGCTGCAGTGGGTCTAGAAGGGGGCTGCTGGTGTCTGTTTTATTGATGTAGAGGGGGCAGCAGTGTGTGTGTCTGCAGTGTGTTTTGTGGGTGTAGAGGGGGGCTGCAGTGTGTGTGTGTGTGTGTGTGTGTCAGTGGGTGTAGATGGTGGAGGAGGGCTGCAGTGTTTTGGTGTGTGTGTGTGTCTGCAGTGTGTTTCTGTGTTTTGTGTATTTGTGGGTGTAGGGGGGGGGGGCTACTGTGTGTGTTTTGTGAGTGTAAAGTGTGGAGGAGAGCTGCAGTGTGTTTTGTGGGTGTTGAGGATGGGGGGGGGGGGGCTGCACAGTGTGTGTGTATAGAGAGGGCTGTGTGTATGTACAATTTCCTTTTAATAAACTTGCAGTAAAAATTTAAGAATGCAGATAATTATGCTATTGAAAAATCAATATGACTACAAAAATGTATCTTTATGAAAAATTTAAAAAAATTAAAGATAAGCCAACATTTAGCCTATAATAGTAATAATCCCCTCAGAACAGGGCATTACTGGCCAATAATGCCCTTGCTGGGTTAAGGTCCCTCGGCTTCGCCTTGGACCTTCAACTCTTCCAGCCAGGGCATTATTGGCCAGTAATGCCCTGTTCTTCGGGGATTATTACTTAATTATAGGTTAAAGCTGTAAAATTTCGGGCATTACGGAAATCTCTGCTCTCTGATTGGGTAGAATTCCGGACATTATTCATTCAGTAATGCCTGGAAATTTTGGCCACTTGCCAACACACCTTTCAGAGATGCATGGGGCGCGGCATCTGTTCCTCTCCTCTCACCGCACAGCAGCGCGTGCAGAGTCTCTCTCACAGCACATGCAGGCTCTCTCACAGCACATGCAGACTCTCTCTCACAGCACATGCAGGCTCTCTCTCACAGCACATGCAGGCTCTCTCACAGCACATGCAGGCTCTCTCACAGCACATGCAGGCTCTCTCTCTCTCTCTCTCTCACAGCACATGCAGGCTCTCTCTCTCACAGCACATGTAGGCTCTCTCACAGCACAAGCAGGCACACTCACACAGCACATGCAGGCACACTCACACAGCACATGCAGGCTCTCTCACAGCACATGCAGGCACACTCACACAGCACATGCAGGCACACTCACACAGCACATGCAGGCACACTCACACAGCACATGCAGGCACACTCACACAGCACATGCAGGCTTTCTCTCTCACAGCTGCTAGTGCTGTCAGAAGCTGCCAAATAGTAACTTTGTTACTTGGAAGAAAGTAATATTTCTTCCACCACTTATATAGCTTCTGCTAAGGTAATTTTTATATTGTGTTTTTTTTTAAGTTTGTAGTTAAAATCACTGCCCCCCAACTTCTCTTCCCATACTCCCCTTCACCCACCTCTCCCCCCCCCCTCATCACCTCCCCCTACCCTCACCTCTCTCTCTCTTTTTCCTACACAGGTGCATCAGCGCAGTTCCGATTTATATATCTACAGTATACAAAAGTGTCAATTTTATGAAAAAAGCCTACAGTACATTTAGTCTATAATAGTAGTAATCCCCTCAGAACAGGGCATTACTGGCCAATAATGCCCTGGCTGGAAGAGTTGAAGGCCCGAGGCAAAGCCGAGGGACTTTAACCCAGCCAGGGCATTATTGGCCAGTAATGCCCTGTTCTGAGGGGATTATTACTTAATTAGCATCCCGTTTGGAACAGCACAGTTATCAAGTACACTGCTCTTTATTTCAGTTCTCTCCCCTGCAGCCATGATCTTATTGAGCCATCTACTAGTTGTCCAGGAGATGTGAAATGAATGGATTGCCAACATAAATCTTCACTCCAATCAATATGTCTGTAAACTTAATTACATCCACAAATTGGCAAACAGAGTTCTACAGCTCTGAATACAAATGAAAACGCAGCATTGCTTTGAGAATATTAAGTGTTTACATGTATTCTGGCCTATCAATTTACCACATGATTCCTGTGTGTTGGTCATTGGATGCTGGGCTTCTGATATTTTCCCAAAGCTAAAACTAGAACAATTAGGACAACATAAAAGGGGACAGGGTAACATACGTGAGCAACAGTGTCGCACCCGGTTAAACAAAGCTAGGTTTACAACTTTAGCAATGTATAATGGTATAAATATGGGTACAGTATGTGTGGGTTTGTGCATCTTTTTGTTTTGTTTTTTGTAACTTATTTTTATTTAGATGTTGAGCAAAGCATAGGGAAAGGGATACAGAAAGTGGAAAAAGTGGGGGGGGGAGTGGGGACCAACACTAACAGTTGGTTCCAAAAATACAAAATGACATAACAGCGGCCACACCATACTGTACATCTTAACTCCACATATTAGACAAACACCAGCAGGGTTTGTGCATCTTTAACCCTTTAGCTGCCTGAAGTGTACCAGAGTGACACCAGTTGTCCGGAAGCGCGACCAATGATTGCTTGGGCTGGCCCCCAATGATATGAATGGAAGTGGAGAGGCTACACTTGCAGTCCGATTGTGTTCCACTTTCTCCCACTAAACTGAGCAAAAATAGCAAGTGGTACTCTATACATCATAAGGGCCCCTGGCATGCCTGCCCTCCTGACCTTCATGGTATGGAATCAAATGTGTGTCTCTCTCTCTACATACACACACACACACACAACACATGGAAAAAGCACACCTAGGGAACATATAACAAGGCCAATATCAGCAGGTGCACGCGTCATATAGGACATATAGAAAGTATACTCCACCAGGTTCCAAGGAGCGAGGAAGAAACGCACTGACTGACATTCACACACATACACCCACACACACACGGAATTCACAGTTAGTATAAATATAGAAGTGCAAATAGCGAAAACATGCGTTCTAAGTGAAACTTCTTTGCATTTTGATGTTTTATTAAAAATAATCATAAATACCATTTCTGTGACAAAATAGTGACAAAAGACACAGACATTTCACTTAAAATGCAAGTGCTCGGCGCACACACACCTTTTCTGCGGTTTAAACTTTTATATTTTTTGAACCTGCATGCTGTGTCTTCTCTCTCGCTTCTTGGAACATAGTGGAGTATAATAAATAATTGTATATATACACACATATATATATATATATATATATATACACTTGAATATATACATTTAAATATATACATATACACATATATACATATATATACACACACACACACACACACACACACACACACACACACACACACACACACACACACACACAAAGTGCAATAAGCACTAACCTAATTTGTGTAAATATAAATAAATAATTGTGTCTACTGTATGTAATGTTATACAGGGGCCTGCCAATACACTGCTCAATGGGACGTTTTTCTCATCTGGATCTCAAATATCTAGCATTACAGTATATGCTGAAACTGCATATTTTCAGGTGATATCTCGAAAGTGAGCATTTGTCACCTTTATACACTGTAGTAATTGTATTACATGTATTGCACTATGTAGCGTGCACATCTTTTCTTTGTTATATACATACACACACCATATTTCCTCGATTTTAAGACGCACTTTTTTTCCGATTTTCACATGTCTGAAATCGGGGTGCGTCTAAGGCTGAGTCCCCGCTGGTGCTGAGCGCGCTCATGCTTAGAGCATGAGCGCCGGGTGTCCTGTAACTTGCGTGCGCGTGCGGGGGGGAGGGGGGCATTGCGAGCTATCGAGCGAGCGGGAAAGTTTAAAAAATGTGTTTACTAAAGCGCCGAGCGTGTGCCCGCATGTGTATATATATATATATATATATATATATATATATATATATATATATATATGTAGTTGTGCTACAAACTCTCACATTTCCACACCCACCCACACCATTTACATCCACTCCCACTCAACACACCTTGTGTAAAGCACTGTATATACTGTGGGCTCTCCATTCATTTTTATTCACACTGATACACATACACACTCTTTCATCACTTGCTTTCAGTAACCTTTTGACACCTCTAGCCATAAAAAACATCCACACACGGGGGAGGGACAGCACAGATAACATTCCAATAGACACTGTTTTTAAGTATACCCTTTGCTTGCTTTATTCATTGTAACATCGCCGGAAGAAGAGATCAGTGTATCTCGAAAGCTCGCACAAATAAAAGCATTTTGTTAGCCACAGAACAGTATCATCTATTTATTTTTTGATTATTGAAGCTCGGCTAACACGGTACTGATACCTCTACATATATATATATATATATATATATATATATATATACATGTAACCGCGCCAAGCTCAGCGCCAGCGGGGACTCAGCCTTATAATCGATGTATTATTATTTTTAATTTTTTAAGTGTCTACTCACCCCCATGTCAGCGGAGAACGAAGCGGGCGCTGGCAGTGGCAGGAGAAGTCCCACGTCTGCGGAGAGTTGAAGATGGAGAGCGGGCGGGAGTGCTGCGGCGGCAGGACAGGTCCCACGTCTGCAGGTGAATGAAGATAAGAAGACAGTGGGCGGGTGTGCGATAGCGTCAGGAGATCATAATAGCAGGAGAGCTGAGCAGGAGCAGAGCGGCATAGGGGAACGGCTGGGGAAGAGCGCACTGTAACCAGAAGTCAGACACCGGTCAACTTCCGGCGTTAGTGTGCTCCTCCCCAGCCGTTCCCCTATGCCGCTCTGCTCTTTTGCTATTATGATCTTCTTCCGCCGCCACCGCACGCCCGCCGTCTTCTTATCTTCATTCACCTGTAGACTTGGGACCTATCCTGCGCCGCACTCCCGCCCGCTGTCCATCTTCAATCCTCAGCAGACGTGGGACTTCTCCTGCTGCCGCCGCCCGCTTCATCCTCTACTGACATGGGACCATGGGAAACATGGTAAGAAAAAAAGTAATTTTGCTCGATTGTAAGGGCCAAATCGATGGTGCGTCTTTCAAATCATACACACATACATACACACACACACACATACATACATATACACACACACATACATACACACTCCCAGGGCCGCCGACGGGAGGGGGGTGGTGGGCAGAAGAGACAGGTGTCCCGTGCCCGGTGTCTGCGGGGGGCCTGGTCGGCGCTGCAGGTTGGGCCCGACCTCTGGCCTGGCTGCCGGTGCTCTCGCGGTCGGGCCCCGGCTCTCCAACGGCAGGCCTCCGCAGACACCGGGCATGACCAGCCACAAGGTAAGTCTGTTTTTTAAGTATTTGTGGGAGGAGGGGGGGGGGGTATTTTTATATGTATTGTATTTTTTTTTTTTAAAGCCTTGTTTTTTTTATATATATGTATTGGGTATTTTTTATATGTATTTTTTTATATATATGTATTGGGGTATTTTTAAAATGTATTGTTTTTTTTAAATATATATATATATATATATATAAACCATAATACTGAGTTAAGTTATGGTGAGTAAAAAAAGTGACAAAAACCCTCCACAGGAAAGCAAATATGCAAATATGACTGTATGCTCATCTGCATGTCTTAGGCAGGTCTGCAACCATAACTTAACTCAGTATTATGGTTTAGCCTATCCCATAGCCTCTCTTGCATTCCCAGTAAAATCAACCCCACACTGATGAGACCCATCAAGGTCGCAACAGCTGTCTGTGGGTGGTTTTCTGGGTATGCACCTTAACCCTGGCTGTGCTCAAAGCTGTGATCATGCAGCAAGCTTAAGCCTATAGGGAACCATGTTAAAAATGGTTATTGAGGCAAAAAGTGACACTGTGTGCTCATTTGCATGTCATTTCCCAGAATCCCTTGCTGCAGTGGAAGTGCTGTATGCTGGGTGATAATGGGGAAAGGCGGGGTTGCAGACCTGCCTAAGACATGCAGATGAGCATACAGTTATATTTGCATATATTTGCATATATATATATATATATATATATATATATACACCATAATACTGAGTTAAGTTATGGTGAGTAAAAAAAGTGACAAAAACCCTCCACAGGAAAGCAAATATGCAAATACAACTGTATGCTCATCTGCATGTCTTAGGCAGGTATATATATATATATATACAGTGTTCGACAATCCTATACATTTACACGCCCGGGGCGGGTGGATTTAACCCCCGGGCGAGTAAATATTGGCCCAAGCAGAACACGTGTTGGTTTTTTTAAATTTCCCCGCTCGCGCTGAAAAAATTAAATAAAGAACTCCCCCTACCTGACAGCTGATTGGCGCACACTCCCAGGCTTTGCGGGCGCGCGGCCAGGCTCTATATGAGCCCGCCCCCAAAGAGCGGCCATTCTTTCTCGCCGGAGATCTATTGGCGAGTAAGTACTCTCCAATCTTCCATCTTGCGGCCCCTCTGCTCCTTCCCTGCAAGCCCCCTTACTCCCCGCTTCCCGCGCGGGGCAGGAGATGGTAGTGGGGGTGTTCCCCCCGTCTCTCCCTGTCCCGGCTTGTAGTGGGGGTGTTCCCCCCCTTCTGTCCCTGTCCCGGCTTCCCGTCGATCCCCGAGGGGCAGGAGATGGTAGTGGAGGTACCCCCCCTTCTCTCCCTGTCCCGGCTTCCCGTCGATCCCCGCGGGGCAGGAGATGGTAGTGGGGGTGTCCCCCCCTTCTCTCCCTGTCCCGGCTTCCCGTCGATCCCCGCGGGGCAGGAGATGGTAGTGGGGGTGTCCCCCCCTTCTCTCCCGGTCCCGGCTTCCCAACGATCCCCGCGCAGGACTAGAGATGGTCATGGGGGGGGCGAGCGGGGCAGTGGTGGTGCTCGGTCGCGCGGCCTTTCCTCTTCTTCCCCGTGTGTGTGTGTGTGTGTGCATGTGTGTGTGTATGCATGTGTGTGTGTGTGTGTGTGTGTGTATGCATGGGTGTGTGTGTGTGTGTATGCAGTCAGTTACTCAGTAACCCAGTCAGTCACTCAGTAACCCAGTCAGTCACTCAGTAACCCAGTCAGTCACTCAGTAACCCAGTCAGTCACTCAGTAACCCAGTCAGTCACTCAATAACCCAGTCAGTCACCCAGTAACCCAGTCAGTCACCCAGTAACCCAGTAAGTCACCCACTCACCCACCCACTCAGTCAGCCAGTCACCCACCCAGTCAGTCAAGTCAGTCACCCACCCACCCAGTCAGTCAGTCACCCACCCAGTCAGTTAGTCACCCACCCAGTCAGTCAGTCATCCAGTCAGTCAGTCACCCACCTAGTCACCCACCCAGTCAGTCAGTCACCCACCCAGTCAGTCACCCACCCACTCTGTGTATCACCCACCCTCTCTCCCCTCTGTGTCTCGCCCCTCTGTGTCTCCCACACTCTCTCTCTCTCTCCCACACTCTCTCTCTCCCACACACTCTCTCTCTCTCTCCCACACACTCTCTCTCTCCCTCTCCCACACACTCTCTCTCTCTCTCTCTCTCTCTCCCACACTCTCTCTCTCTCTCTCCCACACTCTCTCTCTCTCTCCCACACTCTCTCTCTCTCTCCCACACTCTCTCTCTCTCTCCCACACTCTCTCTCTCTCTCCCACACTCTCTCTCTCTCCCACACTCTCTCTCTCTCCCACACTCTCTCTCTCTCCCACACTCTCTCTCTCTCCCACACTCTCTCTCTCTCCCACACTCTCTCTCTCTCCCACACTCTCTCTCTCTCCCACACTCTCTCTCTCTCCCACACTCTCTCTCTCTCTCACACACTCTCTCTCTCACACACTCTCTCTCTCACACACTCTCTCTCTCACACACTCTCTCTCTCACACACTCTCTCTCTCTCACACACTCTGGTTAAGGGGTTCAGGAAACTAGTCATTCACACCTGGCTTTTATTTCTAGATCCGACATTTACACACACACACGTAACAAGGACTAATTGTAGTATAATGTAATACAATAAATACATTTATGTCAAAAACGAATGTTCTGACTAGGAATTTATTAAATGTATTTTATTAATATATTTTATGTTAAAGCGGGGTTGGGGGCGGGACTAGGGGCAGGGTTGGGGCGGGTCTAGGGGCGGGTTGGGGGCGGGACTAGGGGCGAGTAGATTTTTGGGTTGGGCGAGTAGATTTTTGGGTGATTTGTCGAACACTGTATATATATATTGGGGTTTAATATGCATTTGGGTGGGTTTAATATGTATTTTTTTATATATATGTATGGGGGTTTACATATATATTTTTTATATATGTATTGCGGGATTTCAAAAGTATTGGGAGGTGTTTTTTTTATGTATTTGGGGGGTTTGTATATATTTGAGGAGTTGAATATATTTGGGGTGGTGGGGATTGTTTTGTATGTATTTTGGGGTGGGAAGTTTTTCACATTGGCGGTGGTTTTTTTTGGTATATATTTTGTGGGGAGAATTGTATGAGGGGGAAGGGAATAAGAGTGAGTATTAATTGAGTGAGAGTGGGGAAAATTAAGCAGGGGGGAGAGTGAGAGGAGAGAGGGTGTGAGTGAGAAAAAGAGGGAGCAAGACGCAGGGGAGAGAAATACATGTGAGACATGGGGGCAGGGATTGAGTGAGAGTGGGGTCATTGATGGATGGGGGAGACAGAGGTGAGACAGAGGGGAGAAATACATGGGAAGAGGGAGGGAAATAGAGGGGGCTCGCGAGGTGTTAAATGGGGCTCGCCGACTGTGGTGGGGGGCCTGGTCAGAACTGTAGCCCCAGGAAATCTGTCAGTGGCCCTGTATACATACATATACAGATGTAGCCACCAGTATTAGAACAATGGGACTGCAGGGATCTCTGCTGTGTTAATCCGATGGGCCATTATGAATCTCACAGAAATGTTGAGGCATTTACTGTGAGACTGCCCCAGAATTTCCCAGGCAAGAGTTCTAATACTGGTGCCTGCATTTGCGTGGTGTGTTTGTGTGTGTGTGTATATAATATAAGAATATATATATATATATATATATATATATATATATATATATATATATATATATATATATATATATGCAAATACAACTGTATGCTCATCTGCATGTCTTAGGCAGGTCTGCAACCCCACCTTTCCCAATTATCACCCAGCATACAGCACTTCCACTGCAGCAAGGGATTCTGGGAAATGACATGCAAATGAGCACACACTGTCACTTTTTGCCTCAAAAACCATTTTTAACATGGTTCCCTATAGGCTTAAGCTTGTTGCATGGTCACAGCTTTGAGCACAGCCAGGGTTAAGGTGCATACCCAGAAAACCACCCACAGACAGCTGTTTCGACCTTGATGGGTCTCATCAGTGTGGGGTTGATTTTAACTGGATATGCATAAGAGGCTATGGGATAGGCTATACCATAATACTGAGTTAAGTTATGGTGAGTAAAAAAAGTGACAAAAACCCTCCACAGGAAAGCAAATATGCAAATACAACTGTATGCTCATCTGCATGTCTTAGGCAGGTCTGCAACCCCACCTTTCCCCATTATCACCCAGAATACAGCACTTCCACTGCAGCAAGGGATTCTGGGATATATATATATATATACACACACACACATATATATATACATATAAACATATATATATATATATATATATATATATATATATAAACCATAATACTGAGTTAAGTTATGGTGAGTAAAAAAAGTGACAAAAACCCTCCACAGGAAAGCAAATATGCAAATATAGCTGTATGCTCATCTAAGACATGCAGATGAGCATACAGCTATATTTGCATATATATATATATATATATATATATATATATATATATATATATATACACTGTATATATATATATATACACATACACACACATCTTGCAGGCTTAGCAATAGTACCCAAAGTCATGAAGTAGCTGCAAAGGCAAACAAGATCTTATCTTGCATTAAACGGGCAATGGATGGAAGGGAAGTAAAAATAATTATGCCCCTTTACAAAGCATTCGTAAGACCACACCTTGAATATGGGATACAATTTTGGGCACCACTCCTTAGAAAAGACATTACGGAACTAGAGAGAGTGCAGAGACGAGCCACGAAATTAATAAAGGGGGTGGACAATCTAACTTATGAGGAGAGGCTAGCTAAATTAGATGTATTTACATTAGAAAAGAGGCGTCTAAGAGGGGATATGATAACTATAACAAATATATTTGGGGACAGTACAAGGAGCTTTCAAAAGATCTATTCATCCCAAGGACAGTACAAAGGACTCGGGGGCATCACTTTAAGTTGGAGGAAAGGAGATTTCACCAGCAACAAAGGAAAGGGTTCTTTTAAGGGCAGTTAAAATGTGGAATTCATTACCCATGGAGACTGTGATGGCAGATACAATAGATTTGTTCAAAAAAAGGTTGGACATCTTTTTAGATGGGAAAGGTATACAAGGATATACTAAATAAGTAAACATGGGAAGGATGTTGATCCAGGGATTAATCCGATTGCCAATTCTTGGAGTCAGGAAGGAATTTATTTTTCCCCTTATGAGATATCATTGGATGATATGACTCTGGGGGTTTTTGTTTGCCTTCCTCTGGATCAATAAGTAAGTACAGGCATACCCCGCATTAACGTACACAATGGGGTCCAGAGCATGTATGTAAAGTGAAAATGTACTTAAAGTGAAGCACTACCTTTTTCCCACTTATTGATGCAAATACTGTACTGTAATCATCATTTACGTGCATAACTGATGTAAATAACGCATTTGTTACAGTCTCCCCACTATGCACAGCTTCAGTACAGGTAGGGAGCTGGTATTGCTGTTCAGGACAGGCGCATGCGTGAGCTGCCGTTTGCCTATTGGACAATATGTATTTACTCGCGAGTGTAGTTAAAGTGAGAGTCCTTAAACCGGGGTATGCCTGTATAGATATAGGATACAGTATCTGTTGTCTAAATTTAGCATAGGTTGAACTTGATGGATGTACGTCTTTTTTCAACCGCATCTACAGTGGATCAATGGTTAATGTCTCTGTGTGGTCAGTGTGAGTTAGTCATCAGCACAGGATGTAACGGTTATCACTGCCATTATTTCGTTTTGATGCTAAATTAGACTGGCTTTAATAAACATGGCAAAGTCATAACAGCAATACACACAAATCTGAACAAAATTATCCTTATGAGCTTTGGTCATACCACAAATGTTACAAAATGCAGGATCATCAGTGCCTCGGTATCCATAACAAGACTCTTTTTGCTTTACTTGCATATCACAAAGTACATCATGACATCAGTATATAGGTGTGACTTGCAACATATTTTATATACACTTATATTGCAGAACATAGAGAATCATATGAGCTAAAATATAGAGCAATATAGCACCTATACTGTAAATCTGCACTTTCTACACCCGTGTCCTTATCCAAACCACTAGAAGAAGGCACTTGGAAGCTTATTTATAATAACTTGTATGCATCATTTTTAGGTCAGGCTAATAACTTTCTTGGAAGCACACTTTTTAAATATTTATTTAATAAACAACTTGGGCATTTAACTTTTCAAATATTTTTTTTAACAAATACAATTTCAAATCTGAAGCATAAAATAGGATCCTAGTTTGTTCTGTTAGTTTCATTACCCTCTTGGTGGCTAAGATACTGCTTGCATACATCTGAATTTATTTAAAAATACCAGTTCTCTTCTCAATGTGCATGTGCCACCTTGTGGCAGCATGGAGCAAACACCAGGGCTAATACTTTTTCATGGTTCAGTTATACTCTCACTACTATCTTCGATCTTAGACTGAGTCCCCGCTGGTGCTGAGCGTGCTCATGCTTGAAGAGCGCTCCAAGCATGAGTGCCGGGTGTCCTGCATGTACGCGCGCGCGTGGGAGGGGGGGCATTGCAGGTAGTTGAGTGCGCGGGAAAATAGTTATTTTGTTTACTTAAGCGCCAAGCGCGGACGAGCGTGTGCCCACGCACGAGCATGCGCGCACAGCATGAGCGGGGACTTGCATATATCTATATATGTAAGTAAGCGCCGCTCGCTCAGCGCTAGCGGGGACGCAGACTTATGCAGCTAGAGGCTTGTAAAATAGATAAATATTTCATTACTACACTAATACTACACATTACCTAAAGATGGAGATTTTAGTATAAACTGACGAGTTAGATGACCTTATGAAAGTCAACTGAAGATGAGGTCTTCAAGTATGGTTCAAATGAGACTATGGGGCAAGTGTACTTAATGTAGGGATACATGGAGCTATTCAAATCACCTGCGGGTGGGTCATGTATTGTATATATGAATTGGTTTACAGAACAAAGATTAGTTTAGTATTTAAAGCAAAGCTGAAGAGTATATGTCCAAGACAGGTTAGTAGTTTTCACTTCATCTGTTGCAGCTACAAACATGATTCAATATGGTCACCCTACCAGTGCCTTTGACTGCACAGACTTCTTCAAAGCAATAATGTAAGACATTGGGATTTTACCTGTATGCTTCCGAAGTCCACATTCTCGTAGTGGAAATGAGCACACTCTGCAAGCTTTGGGAAGTGCCCCTTGGTGAAGGATAACCTGAGCAACGGGGAAAGAAGAAACTTGTAAGAAAGGGATAAAATAGTGATGCTCACGCCAACTTTGTCAACTCAAAATCCATGCCTTCCTTGAAACCCAAACCAGGCACAGAGAGAAAACATACTTAACCATTCAGTGCGAACACAATAAGAGCAGTTTCATGACCTAATGGCTCAAAAAATGATGGCCCCTTTTCAATAAACTCAGTTAAAATCAATGGCAGTTTTCGACTGATCGCAGTGTGATTAACCATTTTGAAGCTCAATAAATAAGGGCCACTGTCTTGGCATTGTATACGCCAGGGGTGCGCAAACTGGGGGGGCGGGAGATTTTTCTGAGGGGGCACGGGCGGTTGCAGAGGTCCCGCACTCTTCCCCAAGGCATTTCAATTAAATGCCGGGGGATCGCGTGAGGCCTCTGCAACAATAAAACTTACCGGGATTCAGATGCTGTGATGTGTCTCCATGGTAACGCATATCAAATGACGCGGCGGGGTCATGTGACGTGGCAGGCGTTAAATTATGCTGCGGGTCACGTCAACTGACGTCACATGACCCCGGAGCGTCATTTGAAGCAGCTGCAAGGTAGGAGGGGGGGTGCGAGCTCCGGAGCAGACAGGGGGGCGCAGCAGGAAAAGTTTGCGCTCCCCTCGTATACACTATATTTGATTTTCACTTTGTTAATATTTTTCAAACGGGTTATAAACAGTTTTTTGCCCCAATTGTTAAAAATGAAATTACTCCAGATTTCATCCTATATCTTTTTAACATAACAAGGCGTTGATAAAGCTTCATTGTTAAGGTTAGACACATTAATTATACAATCTTCTTTCTTTTACATGAATCTTGATCTTTAGATAAGATTAGGATTTGATTGTTTGATGTTTTGTTTAAAGTTTGCATGTCTGTGACCCATATTTATACAGAAAACACGCCTTGGTGCAGTGACTAGCCTTCAAAAACTCGTCAAAAACGGATGGATTATCCAGGCTTCCTGAGCGCACATAATTTGAAGGTTGTATTCCTGTTTACTTTCAGAGCTGGGAGATAAAGAGTTTATACCAGGCAAAAAGAGAAATACTACAGAACAGCGGTTTAACTGCTTCAAAGCAGTGTCTTTACAGCTGCAAATACAACCTTTGGATTAATTGGTTGCCTGGAGACTGATGACCTTGTATCTGTTAAGATTTGCGATCCAGCAGTATTCTAATGCAATGTTTATCAGTGACAACACTAAAACATGCTGGTAGTTGCAAAGGAAATTAACATCCTATATAATTTGACATCGACGGAGATATATTTCTAACAATACCAATTAAACCATTTCAATTGCAAAATGTAAAATAGATGGACACAAAATAAATTCACACACACAAAAAAAAAATCATTGCCACAAAAGCATATCTTTGGTTCTGTTTCAGAGATTTAGCATTTGATGCTTCAAACAATTCTCTGACCTTTGTACTGGAACAATATTCCCATCCAACTCAAGGCTATTAAAACTTACTTTTTCACATTCTTGACCTTCATGCTGGCAGTGCTGCCGCAGGACCGCAGTGGCAGGTCTGCAGGCATTGGCGGCTCCCCTGGAACTGGGATATCTGCACCTCTTGCCTGCCAGATAAAAAATAAATCAACTGGATTAAAAACAAAACAAACAAAAAAACATTGTGGGAGAATCGATAGTCTGTAACAAACTTTTTTCTCTCTCTCCTGCCTGATTGAGCCTGCAGTGGGTGGGGTTAGTTGATTGCTAACGTATCCTGAGCTTGCATGTCCTGATCTGTGTGACTGAATTACTGTTTGATTTCAAGTACTGTTTGTAGCAAGTGTGGAGTTAGAACCAGATATATTTTTAAAACCTTTTAACGGACTGACTGGCGAAGCCAGACAAACGGTGAAATACATCTGGTTGGTCACAGACCAACCAGAAAAGAAAAGGCTTTAAAATGGAGACAAAATAAAACGGAAGCCAGTGCACTGCAACTAAAAATAAAGTGCACAAAAGGAGGACGTGTCATTGAAAAGAAACCAGATGGGGGGATACCGAGCAGAGCGCACGGCTTAACGCCCACTGGGAGGTAAATGCAGGTACCTGCCCAGTGGCCACAGCGTGGGTGAACTCGGCTCGGATACGGGAGCGCACCAGCACCCGGAACAGAGCCTGGCAGGTGAGGGATACCTTCCCATCCAAACGCTGTTTCTTGGACTTATATATAGCCAGCTTGGCAATGCCAGGAGCAGGTTGGTGAGGAGGTCCCTGGCCCTAGTGTTGATGCAGTTTGGAAAGGGAAGGAGTGCAACAGGGCATATTATACTGAAGTACAGTAAACTATTAGCATGTATAACTCCATAGTTGCAACAATGAGGACGAATGAAAATGCCACCCAATGCACATTGTATTGTATGTCTTTATTTATATAGCGCCATTAATGTACGTAGCGCTTCACTGTAGTAATACACATGGTAATCAAATAAATAACAGATAATATAAATAACAGATCATGGGAATAAGTGCTTCAGACATAAAAGTAACATTAAGGAAGAGGAGTCCCTGCCCCGAGGAGCTTACAATCTAATTGGTATTTAGGGAGAACGTACAGAGACAGTAGGAGACATGTATGTGTACTTGGAAAGCTGGGAGCATACCACTGTGGGAAGTGTGAGCGGGTGGTCTCTTTAGAGTTAGAGATTGCTGATCTGAAGTGGCAACTTGCAATATTGAGGGACAATGACAATCTCCAAAGGAGTTTAGTGCTCACTGAGCAGGCCCTTGCTGGGACTAGTGGTGCAGATGGTGGAACTGAGTGATGAGCAGGTAGGTACTGTAGCTGGGTAACAGTTCTGAGCTGGCCCATCCCAATAGATTTGCCAGATTAAGTGAAGATATTGGGGGTGTCAGGGCAGGAACGGCAAGGCTGGGGGAGACCAATTCCTCTAGCAGCCTGGGGAATAGTTCCTCCGGCACAGAGGTGACTCTGGATACCCAGATGCAAAGAAAGATTGTGGTGGTAGGGAACTCCATTATTAAGAAGGTAGATAGGGCAATCTGTTGCCATGACCACATGAACCGAACAGTCTCATGTCTCACAGGGGCTCGAGTTCGGCCCATTGCGGAACGGGTAGTCTGATTGTTGGGTGGGGTTGGAACTGACGGCCACGCCTCCCCGTCACGCGTGTGAATGGAGTCCACAAATCGCTCAGGCGAAAGGCACACGCACCTGCTTGCGCTCTGTCACGTGCACACTATGGCCGCAGCCTTTCTTTAAAACCACTGTTCTTGAGCTTTCTTAAGTGAATCTATCCTTTTTTAAATTATTTTATAATTGAACTGTTTGCCTTTTGTGTGTGTGTGTGTGAGCAGAATATTTTATTTTGGATTTCTCGTAGTTTTTTGGGGGTAGTGTGTGTGTGCGCGTGTGTTAATTTGGGGGGGGGGGGGAGGTAGTGTGTGCGTATGTATGTGGGGGGAGGGGTAGTGTATGTATGTATAGTGTATCTAAATGACAAACTGTTTTGCACAGAAAAACCATGCAAAAAAAACAAAATAAAAGTACTTATTATTGTGAGATGCATTTTATTCTACCACATATTTTTTTCTTTCCCTAATTCTGATGAAAGTAAGTTTGTTGTATGTTAATTCTTATACATGTAGCCCTTTTTCCCTCTAATGTGAAGGTTCTTTTAGTGCTGGCGGTACCTGTCGGCTCACAGGGATATGAGCCTCCGCTACTGGGAGCCTGGGGTAACGAATATACTGAGTGGCAGCGCCTCCACCTGCACGGGATCCCAATTGGATGGGATAACCCTGAGCAGGAACTATTAATAACAGTCCACAGATTATAAGAATAACAATAATAACATTTACTGTGAGCAATAGCCATAAACCACATACAGGCAATAGCAATACTAATAGCTACAGCTATACCTCGCCATGCAGGGCATTGTCCCACCACCGTGTATCCCCACACCGTGTCCACAGTACCAGAGGGGTCCTTTGGTAACTTCACCCAATAAGTGTCCCCAAAAGATGCCCACCCCTTTAGGCGTGATCAGTGCCTTACTGTATAGATGCTGGTGCACGTTTCGCGAACGGTACCTGCTGGCGCACTAACAACGAGAAGCAGGGGATCCGCCGACCCAACGATATCCTTCGCTGGATGGGATGTCTCCCTCTGGAGTGACTTCCGCAATGCTGGTCGCTCCCTCTCTTGCAGTCTAGTTACAGACTGCAGCAGCAATAGTTCAAATGAAACCACTTTGGCCCTAAAATGGCTAATCCCTAAAAGGGCAGGATCCCTAACTGAAGGGCCTTCCCTAAAGCAGCCACATTCTAGGGTGAGTTGGGGCCTAACTGGGGCCCTCTGGATCACAGACCCTGCACCTACCTATACAACCTCCCCTAGCTGTGTTCCAGCTCCAACTGACAGCAAACCCTCAGAGCACCAACTGTACAACTGCCTCAGCAGGTAATCCTAACACTCCATTGGTCAGGCCTAGTCACGTGGCTCCGCAGCAACCTCCCTTCTCCCAAGGAGGTAAAAGCCAAACCAGGGAACCCAGGCCATATACAGTACTGTATATACCTATTAGTGTGTGTACAGTATATGTTTGCGGGTGTGCAATATTCATGCATGTGTTGCAGCTCTCTGAATATTTTGGACAAATATTTTTTTTATAAAATGGCTCTTCTTCCTAGAAAGGTTGCAAACCCCCGTCATAGGCATTACTGAAACATGGTGGAATGAAACTCATGACTGGGTAGTTCATTTAGGGAGTTATTCCCTCTTCCATAAGGACCAGGCAAATAGAAGAGGAGGTGGAGTATGTTTACATTATTAAGCTACATCTAAAGCCTATTATAAGGGAAGATGTTTATGAAGGGAATGATGAAAATGTAGAGACCTTGTGGATAGAAATTAGCAGTGGAGGTAAATGTATAAAGTAAATCTTTGTAGGGATATGCTATAAACTAGGGGGCGCAAACTTCTTTCCCTTCGCCCCCCTGCCGGCGGTCACCTCACTCCCGCGCCCCTCCTTCTCCCCCACTTACCTCGGCTCCGGCGTCATGTTCCTTTGGCAACGTGGCGTCATTTGTTATCACGTTGCCATGGCGACGCGTGTGGAGCCAAGGTAAGTGGGGCTGGGTAGGGTGAGAGGAGGGGGGAGAAAGGGGAGCGGAGGGGGGGAAAGGGGAGCGGAGGGGGGGGAAAGGGGAGCGGAGGGGGGGGGGGAAAGGGTAGCGGAGGGGGTGGGGAAAGGGGAGCGGAGGGGGTGGGGAAAGGGGAGCGGAGGGGGGGAAAGGGGAGCTGAGGGGGTGGGGAAAGGGGAGCGGAGGGGGTGGGGAAAGGGGAGCGGAGGGGGGGAAAGGGGAGCGGAGGGGGGGGGGAAAGGGGAGTGGAGGGGGGGGGAAGGGGAGGGGGGGGGAAAGGGGAGCGGAGGGGGGGGGGGAAAGGGGAGCGGAGGGGGGGAAAGGGGAGCGGAGGGGGGGGGGGAAGGGGAGCAGAGGGGGGGAAAGGGGAGCGGAGGGGGGGGGAAGGGGAGCGGAGGAGGGGGGAAAGGGGAGCAGAGGGGGGGAAAGGGGAGCTGGGGGGAAGGAGAGCGGGGGGGAAGGGGAGCGGAGGGGGGGGAAAGGGAAGCGGAGGGGGGGGAAGGGAAGCGGAGGGGGGGAAAGGGGAGTGGAGGGGGGGAAAGGGGAGCGGAGGGGGGGGGAACGGGGAGCTGAGGGGGTGGGGAAAGGGGAGCGGAGGGCGGGGGAAAGAGGAGCGGAGGGGGGGGAAGGGGAGCGGAGGGGGTGGGGGAAGGGGAGCGGAGGGGGTGGGGAAAGGGGAGCGGAGGGGTGGGGCAAGGGGAGTGGGGGGGAAAGGGGAGCGGAAGGGGGGGGGAAAGGGGAGCAGAAGGGGGGGAAAGGGGAGCGGAGGGGGGGGAAAGGGGAGCGGAGGGAGGGGAAAGGGGAGCGGAGGGGGGGGGGAAAGGGGAGCGGAGGAGGGGGAAAAGGGGAGCGGAGGAGGGGGGAAAGGGGAGCGGAGGGGGGGGAAGGGGAGCGGAGGGCGGGGGAAAGAGGAGCGGAGGGGGGGGAAAGGGGAGCGGAGGGGGTGGGGAAAGGGGAGCGGAGGGAGTGGGGAAAGGGGAGCCGAGTGAGGGGGGAAAGGGGAGCGGAGGGGGGGGAAAGGGGAGCGGAGGGGGTGGGGAAAGGGGAGCGGAGGGCGGGGGAAAGGGGAGCGGAGGGGTGGGGAAAGGGGAGCGGAGGGGGGAAAGGGGAGCGGGGGCAGAAAGGGGAGCCGGGGGGAGAAAGAGGACAGGGGGGGAAAGGGGAGCGGGGGGAAAGGGGAGCGGGGGGGGGAAAAGGGGAGCGGGGGGAAAGGGGAGCGGGGGGGGAAGGGGAGCGGGGGGGAAAGGGGAGCGGGGGGGGAAAGGGGAGCGGGGGGAAAGGGGAGCGGGGGGGAAAGGGGAGCGGGGGGAGAAAGGGGAGCGGGGGAAAGGGGAGCGGGGGGGAAAGGGGAGCGGGGGGAAAAAGGGGAGCGGGGGGGAAAGGGGAGCGGGGGGGAAAGGGGAGCGGGGGGAAAGGGGAGCGGGGGGAAAGGGGAGCGGGGGGGAAAGGGGAGCGGGGGGAAGAGGAGCGGGGGGGAAAGGGGAGTGGGGAAAGAGGAGTAGGGGAAAGGGGAGTGGGGGAAAGGGGAGTGGGGAAAGGGGCGTGGGGGAAAGGGGAGTGGGGGAAAGGGGAGTGGGGGAAAGGGGAGTGGGGGAAAGGGGAGTGGGGGAAAGGGGGAAAGGAGAGTGGGGGAAAGGGGGAAAGGAGAGTGGGGAAAAGGAGAGTGGGGGAAAGGGGGAAAGGGGAGTGGGGGAAAGGGGAGTGGGGGAAAGGGGAGTGGGGGTGGAAAAGGGGGGGAAAGGGGAGTGGGGGGTGTGGAGAGCAGGGGGCATATGTATTGTCATAATTTATGTATCCGCATGCCCCCCCCGGGCGTCCGTCCCCCCGCTGGCTCGGCGGCTGGCCGCTCCCCCTTCTTGGTTCCTCGTGACTCGGGGCTCGCTCTCCCGTTCCCCGTGACTTGCTCCCCCGTGACTCGCCCCCCCCCCCCCCGCTCCCCGTGACTCGCCCCCACCCCGCTCCCCGTGACTCGGGGCTAGCCCTCTCCCCGTGACTCGCCCCCCCGCTCCCCGTGACTCGGGGCTCGCCCCCCCCCCCCCATTCCCCGTGACTCGGGGCTCGCTCCCCTGTTCCCTGTGACTCGGGGCTCGGTCCCCCGCTCCACGTGCGTCGCTCTCCCCCACCCCCGGGGCGACAGATTGCCCCGATGTGCCGCCCGGCTGCCGGAGGCGCGTGCAGGCGGCGGCAGGAAGCGCCCTGTGTGGGCCTCCCCCCCACTGAAATAGGTGAGTTACTGGGGCCATAAGTTGAGGCGGGACGCGCAGTGGTGTGACTTACCTGGGCGGGGGGGGGGGGTGGTGGTGTGTGTCTCCTTTGGCCCATCACACTTCCTCAGGCCAATGAGAGGTGTGCGGGGGCGGGCAGGCCAAGGGAGCCATCTCATTGGCCTGAGGCGGAGTGACGGGCCCAAGGGCCAATGCGATTGTCACTAGGGACAGGACAGGCATACAACAGTTTGAGAAATATATAGTAGATGTAACAAAAGTTGCAAAAGGGCAATCAAATTACCATAAATTGAAAATGAAAAAAGGATGGCAATAGAAAGTAAGATCAACCCTATAAAGTCATTTAAGTACCTTAATAACAAAAAAAATGAAAAAAGAAAATATAGGACCCTTTCAGTGTGAGATGGGTAGGCAGATTATTGGAGATAAGGAAAAAGCAGAGCTATTAAACAAATTCTTTGCCTCTGTGTTTACCAGGGAAGAATCAATTTCAATTGTAGTGCCGCAGGAGGAAGCCACAACCTCTATATTAACGAAGAATTGGTTAACTGAGGAAGAAGTTCATAGGCGGCTTGATAAAATGAAAGTAAATAAGGCACCTGGCCCCGAAGGCATACATAATAATATAATAATTTGTTCTTGTATAGCGCTGCTAGTTTTACGTAGTATTTTACAGAGACATTTTGCAGACACAGTCCCTGCTCCATAGAGCTTACAATCTATGTTTTTTTGGTGTCTGAGGCACAGGGAGATAAAGTGACTTACCCAAGGTCACAAGGAGCCAACACCGGGTATTGAACCATGTTCCCATGTAGAGTCAGTGTCTTTACTCAGTGAGCCACTCATTCTCCTGAGTTCTTAAGGAGTTAAGCTCAGTAATAGACAAACCATTACATTTAATATTCAAGGACTCCATTTCCACAGGCTCAGTACCACAAGATTGGCGTAAAGCAGATGTGGTGCCTATATTTAAAAAGGGAGCTAGATCACAATTGGGGAATTACAGACCTGTAAGCCTGACTTCAATAGTGGGGAAACTACTTGAAGGTTTAATATGGGATAATATTCAGGAATACCTACTGGAAAACAAAATTATTAGTAATACAGTAGTCAGCATGGATTTATGAAGGATAGATCATGCCAAACTAACCTTATTCGTTTCTTTGAGGAGGTAAGTAGGAATTTATACCAGGGAAATGCAGTTGATGTGGTCTACTTAGATTTTGCAAAGGTTTTTGATACGGTTCCATACAGGAGGTTGGTGTACAAAATAAAGCAAATTGGACTCAGTAATAATGTATGCACCTGGATTGAAAACGGTAGTAGAATCAGAGCAGGATGTCATTTCTCTCCAGAAGGACTTGGAGAGACTGGAAACGTGGGCAGGTAAATGGCAGATGAGGTTTAAAAAAGATAAATGTAAGGTTATGCATTTGGGATGCAAGAATAAAAAGGCGACTTACAAATTAAATGGAGATATATTGGGGGAATCCTTGATGGAGAAGGATTTAGGATTGCTTGTAGACAGCAGGCTTAGCAATAGTGCCCAAAGTCATGCAGTAGCTGCAAAGGCAAACAAAATCTTATGTTGCATTAAAGGGAGAATGGATGGAAGGGAAGTAAACATAATGATGCCCCTCTATAAAGCATTCGTAAGACCACACCTTGAATATGGAGTACAATTTTGAGTACCAATCCTAAAAAAAGACATTATGGAACTAGAGAGAGTGCAGAGAAGAGCCATCAAATTAATAAAGGGGATGGACAATCTGATTTATGAGGAGAGGCTAGCTAAATTAGATGTATTTACATTAGAAAAGAGGGGATATGATAACTATATACAAATATATTCGGGGACAATACAAGGAACTTTGAAAAGAACTATTCATCCCACGGGCAGTACTAAGGACTCGGGGCCATCCCTTAAGGTTGGAGGAAAGGAGATTTCACCAGCAACAAAGGAAAGGGTTCTTTACAGTAAGGGCAGTTAAAATGTGGAGTTCATTACCCATGGAGACTGTGATGGCAGATACAAAAGATCTCTTTAAATAAAAAGGTTGGACCTCTTTTTATAAAGGAAAAGAATACAGCAAATAATTAAACATGGGAAGGATATTGATCCAGGGAGTAATCTGATTTGCCAATATTTGGAGTCAGGAAGTATGTTTCCCCCTTTATGAGATATCATTAGATGATATTTCAGTGGGGTTCTTGTTTGCCTTCCTCTGGATTAATATACTGTAAATACAAATATAGGATAAAGTATCTGTTGTCTAAATTTAGCATAGGTTGAACTTGATGGACGTACGTCTTTTTTCAACCTCATCTACTATGTAACATATTTCATTTTAAAAGCTATCATCCAGAGCTATTTGCTTTTTGCCCCTGTCCCCTTCTCCCCAAACAAACTGTGAAGAAGATTTAAAGCTTAGCACTTGAAACCAAATTTGTTCTGGGTACAAGTCATGTCCTACCTGTCTGAACACGCTTCTAAGGCCCTTGTAGGAACAATAACAAACTCATAGTGACTGTGACTGCCGGAACGTGCTTTTGTGACCCTTCCAGGTGAGTTTGTGACACAAGGTTGATGATATTACAGATATCAGCGAAGGATCCCTGTTAGGCCGCGTCCATAGTGCAAGCTATGTAGCTCGCGCCGAAACAAATACTATGACACCAATGCATGTGTATCACGGGTGCACATGTGCTACAGGGAGAGTGCACTTCGCAATACAAACAAGTTTGTATTTCAAGCGCGACGCCAGGTCACGGAGGAGCGCGGAAGCTTGCGCTTTCCACTATGGACGCGGCCTTAGGTGAAGCCAGGCTTTCTATGAACCTCAAGAATTTGATTGTGGCAACTCTTAAAACCTCCACTTACTGGTGTCGTTGTGCAGAGAACATGAAAAGGAGTACAGGCATACCCCGGTTTAAGGACACTCACTTTAAGTACACTCGCAAGTAAGTACATATCGCTCAATAGGCAAACGGCAGCGCGCGCATGCGCCTGTCAGCACGTCCTGAAAAGCAATACTGGCTCCCTACCTGTACCGAAGCTGTGCGTAAGCGGGGAGACTATAGAGCCTGTTACAAATGCGTTATTTACATCAGTTATGCATGTATATGACGATTGCAGTACAGTACATGCATCGATAAGTGGGAAAAATGTAGTGCTTCACTTTAAGTACATTTTCACTTTACATACATGCTCCGGCCCCATTGTGTACGTTAATGCGGGGTATGCCTGTATTACAGATGTAGCCAACGTTATTGCACTGCAGTTGAAATAGCTCGTTAGCTCCCGCTCACAGGATTCACACACCTAGTGATATTGATCACTCTGAGGCAAATGAGTTGTTTCACACATCATTTTAATTGTATAAGGTTAAAAAAAAGAAACTGTAAAGTGATAAATTTGGGTGTACACAAACTGATAAATTTGGGTGTACACAAAGTGATAAATTTGGGTGTACACAAAGTGATAAATTTGGGTGTACACAAAGTGATACATTTGGGTGTACACAAAGTGATACATTTCAATTTAGCCTCAACACTTTTCAGATTTGCTACTCAGTAGAAGGGAAAAAAAGTGAATCCAATGAAAACTAGGAGACATATCTAATGACCAGCAGAGGGCAGTAATAACACAAACAAAACATCTGAGAGATCTATAATACGCATTTGGCAAGTAGAGCGTCTAGTAATTAGAATTTAAAAGGGAAATCCCTGGCTCATGAGCTGGAGGATTCTGATGCACTTTGCATCTGCAGAATCCATAGTGCAGCCACTTCATAGGCCAGAAACACTGCCAGACAGATTTAAACAAATGATCTTGTAACTTGTATGTTTCGGCATTAAACATTGCGTGTTCAATACACAATGAAGGCGTTCATGAAATAAGCACAATTTTTTTGTACATATCAACTTTCCTTACAAAAAATCCGCCTATATCTATACATAATTAAAAGAGTTGATCCAATTCTTAAATTCCTGCCATGTGCCTGCAATACATTAATCACAATGGCAGTCTGGTACTCATGTGGTTAAACAAAAAGTCACACCCTACAAAAGATATGCCCACCCTTGGACACAATCTTAGCAAGTGCAAAATCCAAACCCCACAGAATTATATATTTATAGTGACAACTGGAGTACTACTGGGAGAGTGACCTCAGATACACAACAAGTAAACAAAGAAGTCACAGTGCACATCCAATGCCCCAAATGATGTGATACATTTCTATATATTTTTTCTTCACAGATTTGGGTCATTTAGTTCAATCTTTTTGGTCAAAACATGTAAACACTGCAACCACACCCTTGCAACATGGAAATCTAAAGGCACAAGATACAGGCTTATATTTACCAAGCCATAATATGATAACATATCTTACAACCCTTTCAAGTGACTGGTGTCTTCGTGTGCATAAAAGTACCTAGGGGAGTAGCACAGATTAGTAAATATGGGCCATGTCTTCTTCAATGATCACCCACACAAACAGAACAACAATTATTAAACAAACTGGATATGCCTGGGAACAGAAGCTTGGGGTGTGAGGGATTACTAGCGAATGTATCCAAAACACAGCTGTGCCCAAAGCCAATGCCAAGTTATTTTGTACAAAAACTGTTCTACGAGTAAGATATTTTTGTGGCTCAGGTAAATAACACTTCAAGAACCGAGAAGCAGAACATGCTTGAAGTATTACGAACATGATACATGTTTTTGATGTGTTTTTCTAGCAAACCGCTCTATAACTAAGAACAGCAAAAAAAAAATTATTATAAAAACAGCAACCCTAGCGTTAAGATGGAAAGCGCGTGGGCTTCTAAAGGCAAGCTTATTTACTGCATGTCAGTCTGTATGAAGAGAGAAAGAGTGAGAAAAAGTTCTGCTATCTCCTAGCACCATAACAAATACAATCATCAGCCTTTTTATTCAATTCCCAATATACTGTAGATCACAAACTAACCATTTAAATAAAAGTCTTGTAAAATAGTTTATAAAACTTTTTAAAAAACTCCCTAACAGCTGCTCAGCTGCTGCCAAATATGCAGCTGTTTATTCAGTCCCAGAATAATGTGAGAAATTAGAGTGGAAGGCGGCTTGTGGGGTTTCAAACCTGTCATTATTTTTCCTGTCTTCACCTAGCATAAATCTCCCCATACTTCTTTGAGTTGTCTGAAGCTTCTGAATTGTCTTCGCATTTAGGGTTCAGTTTCACATCTTTACGTGAGCACAGGCAGGATACACTGGTCAAACACTTTCCTTTTGAGGCACAGGTTTCCTATTGAGGCACAGGTTCCCTTGCAGGACTATATTGTTTCTTCCAAATGCGCTCCATCCCATCTTCTTACTACTACAGGAACCGGTCAAAATATGGAACAGATACGTACCTGAAAAGTTGTCCATAAAGCAAAATTCCATACATTGAACCCTTTTTTCCAATTTACTTACATTATATTAGGCGATGCTTTCGTACAGAAAAAAAAAAAATCTGTCCCCAAGACGTAATAAAATCACACTTAAGAATGCAGCAGGACTTCTGGTTATGGCGCCAGGGCGGTAAGGACGCACTGCACTGAGCTCTGCTGGTCCGTGGGAAGAATGGAGGTAATCGCAACATAACGGGACTAAAAATCTCAACAAAAAAAAACCACCAGCCCGGATCCCCGTAAGAAGCGGCAACCGATACATGGAACAATACCTCTCCAAGTCAAGTCGGATGGCGCCAAAAGTGCAGCGGCAGGACAAAGCAGAGAGAAGGAGAGAGGAATTCAAGATGGCCGAAGGCCATGAGGCAGTACCTGAAGAGTCCGACTGGAGCGAGAGAGCTTACAGGCAGCAGCATACAAGGTCAGACCATGACATTATAGCAAAGGCTGTGGCCAGAGAACTGCTGCCAAAGCTGGAACAAAGTAATGATAAAATCAGAAAGTCTATAGACGAATTAAAAAAACGATCTGACTGCCCATACCTCCAGAGTAGAGGAGGCAGAAACAAAATTAAGCAATATAGAAGACGAACTCTCTGAAACTCAACAATCAGTTGAGGAACTGCGGAAAAAAAAACATCCTGCTGGAGCAAAAGCTAGATGACCTGGAGAATAGGTCTAGACGCAGTAATATTAGAATCATTGGAGTACCCGAGACTGTAAAACAGAACCAACTAGCAGATTTCTGCAAAAAATGGCTACCAAAGTGTGACAGGGTGAATAAACGTCACCAGCCTTATGCGTGGCAGACCTATGTTTAGGTCTGCAGTGCAGCAGTGACTAGGTTAACTTTCAGCTGAGAGGGCTGGTTAATTAGTCTGATTCCAGTTGCCTCATCAAGGAGCTTTAAAAACCCCAGGCTGTTCACACATGCAGCCTGTCTGATCAAGAGAGAGTACTGAAATGCTGAAGTAGGATTACTGCTATAAGGTCTGTCTTCAAAATACATTTTTGATGAACTGTTTATGTACTGTTACGCTGGAATCTAAACAGCCCTTGTTGGGAAAGGGCAAGCCGATCTCAGGACTTAATTTCTGTTTTGTATGCTGAAAATAAGCTGTTTTGTTTTTGTGTGCTGTATTTTTTAAGGCTCAATAAATAAGCCTTTGCAAGAAACCCACGTGTGGTTGCATGTACCCTGCAATATATGGTATCAGAAGTGCCGGGATTTTGAGAGGCCCCTGCAGTTGAAGGGTCACACACACACAAAAAAAAAAAATGGGAAAAAAAAATGGAATTTTTTTTTAAAGAGTTTCTGTGCGAGCAGACCAGACATCAGGGACTGTTAATGCAGGAGCAGACCAAAAAGCAGGGACTGTTAATGCAGGTGCAGGCCCAACTACAGGCAGAGAGAAATGAAAGACTATTGCAGCAGCAAACCCAGCTCCTAACCCAGCAGCAGGCAGCACAGGATGAGCGGATGGCCAGGCTGCTGACCCAATTCCAGGGGTCTGCCAGTCCAGAACTTGCGAACAAACCCCCGGTCCTCCTGAGGAAAATGACTGAACGAGGATCCAGAGGCTTTTCTACTGACGTTTGAAAGGGTTGCCGAAGCCCAGGGCTGGTCTGCAGATCGCTGGGCAATCGCGTTGGCCCCACTCCTCATAGGAGAGGCCCAGGCCGCATATCAGGGCCTCCCAGCGGACCAGGCAATGGATTACAAACAAGTGAAAGCCGCCATACTGGATCGCTTAGGTCTGACCCAAGAGACCTACCGGAAGCAGTTCCGGAACCTGAAGTACACCTCTAATATGGCTGTCCGACTCGTTGAGAACTTCCTTGGGGCCGAGGATCAGGCGAGTGTCTTGGACCCGACAGATCTGACTTTACCGGCGCTTGCGGACGCCCAAAGAGGGAGACCGGACCAACGGGGAAACTACAGCCCCTTCATACGCAACCGCCAAGTGCAACGAAAGGAGCAGTCCTTCCAGCAAGTGAAAGGTCCAAACGCCGGTCACCGCCGAGACCCTCATCTACTTCCTGATGGCGGCTTGTCGCCAAATGATAGGAACTTCAGAGAAAGTCGCACACAGGACCCATCGGATGCCTGGTCTCCAGTATCCGGTCCAGCTGATTGGTATCCGCGGCACCCTCCGGCGAGGGAACCCTCTCCCTGTTCGGCCTGCGGAGAACAAGGTCACCGTCAGGTAGACTGTCCACAGATGGATTGTTCCTTCAGCAGGACAGTCGCCTCGGCCTTCCCCAGAGAAAGTTGCAAGCCCTGGCTAATTCCAGCCCAGATTGGGGGTAAAACCGTCCAGGCCCTTGTAAATTCAGGCTCTGGAAAATCGGTGGTCTTCCAGAAACTGTTACCGCCTGACTTGCTTTCATTTGACTCCCCATGGAGTATAGAGTGTATACACGGCGATGTAAAATGGTATCCGACGGCCAAAATCCTGCTACAGGTAAAAGGTCAGGAGGCAAGGATCGAAGTAGGAGTTGCTCCTTGGCTCCCTGCCCCCATTCTGCTCGGCCGTGACTGGCCTTTCTTTTCAAACCTAATGGCTCCAGTCTCTCAAGAGGAGCCTCATTCTCTGGCTCAGGAGAAACCTGGTAAACTGTTCACCTTCTCGGCAGACCTGTTCCCCAGTAAACACCGGGTTCCAAAGACTCGGAGGCAAAGACACTATGATAAACAGAACTGGTTGCAGAAATCTGGGTCTCAAGATGGCCAAACACATAGGCATAAGTCACAGTAATGACTGGGGATGGCCAGAAGGAGGGAGAGACAGGCCCTGGGGATTTACCAAAGCTATGTCTCCCTGATTTTTGCCAGAGGCAGAGGAAGACCCAGTCCTGGCCAGACAATATGACAAAGTGGTAAAAATTGATGACCAGATATTGAATGCACAAGGGGTAATGGTGTTCCTTCATTTTGAATAGTCGAATGATATCCTGTATAGGGTGAACAAGCAGACACAAACAGGGGAGGTCACCAGACAAATATTGGTTCCCAAGGCGTTTGTTAAAACTGTCTTCACCCTAGCCCATACTGTCCCTTGGGGGGGGGTCACCTTGGTAGAGATAAAACCTTGTACTGTATTTCGTTCCACTTCTATTGTCCAGGGATGTATAGTGATATTGCTAAGTTGTGTGCGCCATGTCCTGAATGCCAGCTGACTAGTCCAAAGGGACAAAAACCAGCCCCCTTGGTTCCTCTACCCTTGGTGTCAGTTCCCTTTGAGAGGATTGGGGTAGACTTGGTAGGACCGCTAGAACCTTCTGCGAAAGGACACAGATTTATTCTCGTAATAGTCAACTATGCCACAAGATATCCTGAGGCGTTCCCCCTGAAGACAGCAACGGCGAAGCAAGTAGCCAACAAATTGTTGGAGCTGTTCTCACGGGTTGGACTTCCCCAGGTTATGTTGACCGACCAAGGTACAAATTTTATGGCTAAACTGATGCAGGATGTCTTGAAATTATTAGAGGTCAAGTCTGTTCGGACATCGTTCTACCATCCACAGACTGACGGATTGGTGGAAAGATTTGACCGAACTCTAAAAGGGATGCTGAGAAAATTTGTAGATTCAGAGAAGAGAGCCTGGGATGAACTTCTCCCTTTTCTGCTATTCGCAGTGCGGGAAGTTCCACAAGCTTCCACGGGATTCTCTCCATTTGAACTGCTGTATGGCCGCCAACCCCGGGGTATCCTAGACCTCCTAAAGGAGTCCTGCGAGGAACAGCGGTTCCCTTCTAAGAATACCCTGCAATATATATTGGACCTTAGGAAGCGCCTAGATGTGGTCGGCCATTTTGCTAGGGAGAATCTTAGATCAGCTCAGGACAGTCAGGAGAGACATTACAATCAAAATGCTCGTATGAGTGTGTTTCACCCGGGAGACCAGGTGATGTTATTGTTACCCAGTTGTGAGAGCAAACTCCTAGCCAAATGGCAGGGCCCATTCGAAGTACTCCGCCACATGAGTGATGTGGATTACGAGATCGCTCAACCAGGGTCCAGGAAGGGTAAACAAATTTACCATGTGAACTTGCTGAAACCCTGGAAGGTGCAGCAGTCTCTATTAATCCACCCGGTGGAGGAGGAAACGGACCTGGGTCCTCAGCCTCCATGGGGGAACATCTGTGGTGACGAGAAAATCCCAATGGGTAGACAATTGTCCTCTGAACAAAAAGGGGACTTGTTAGCAATAATTACACAATTCAATTATGTTTTTTCTGATTTACCAGGGTAAAACTAATTTAGTTTCACATGTGATAGAGACAGCACCTGGGGTAAAAGTACGTTCTCGTCCTTACAGGTTGCCTGAAAGCCGTAAGGCCCTGGTAGAGAAGGAGGTACAAGAAATGTTACACTTAGGAGTGGTTGAGGAATCATGCAGTGAGTGGTGTAGTCCACTAGTTATGGTCCCTAAACCCGATGGGAAGGTAAGATTGTGTGTGGACCTCCGAAAGGTCAATGCGGTATCCAAGTTTGACGCATATCTGATGCCAAGGGTGGACGAGTTATGTGAACGAGTTAATTGACACCCTTGGTAACGCGGAATATATATCCACGCTGGACTTAAAAGGATACTGGCAAATACCTTTAGAGGAAAAGTCCAAGCGCAAGACAGCCTTTGCCACTCCCATGGGTTTATACCAGTTTGTGACAATGCCATTTGGACTGCATGGAGCCCCAGCCACATTTCAGAGACTCATGGATAAAGTGCTGAGACCTCATAGGGCTTATGCCGCAACCTACCTAGATGACATTGTAATTTATAGTAAACACTGGCGGGCCCACCTAAATAGGCTGAAAATGTGCCTTAGGTAAGGCGGAAACCAAGTACACTGGGTATGCAGTGGGAGGTGGAAAAGTAAGGCCACTAGCCGACAAGGTAGCTGCCCTGAAAGAAGTTCCGACCCCCCAAACAAAAACGAAGGTACGCTCACTGCTAGGTTTAGCAGGGTACTATCGGCGGTTCATCCCCAACTACTCGGAAGTTGCAGCCCCACTAACAGACCTCACAAAAAAGTGTGACCCTACACAAGTGGTATGGTCAAGGGAGTGCCAGAGAGCCTTTGATGCGGTAAAGAGGTGGAACATCCGATCCCTTTTCTGAGTAGGAAATTGTTCCCAAGGGAAAAAAAAAGTACTCAGTAAATGAGAAGGAGTGCCTCGCAGTAAAGTGGGCAATCGAGGCCTTGAGGCATTACCTGGCGGGAGTCCATTTCACGTTGGTAACAGATCATGATCCATTAAAGTGGTTAAATAGTATGAAAGACTCTAATCCTAGGTTGACCAGGTGGTATATGGCCCTCCAACCCTTCTCGTTTGAGATTCAACACAGACCTGGAAAAGAAAATGTGAATGCTGATTTCTTCTCTAGAGAAGGGGTGGATGGTCGGGCTTCAGCCGTGCATGGCCCCAGCCACACACTAACAGGGGAGGAATGTGACAGGGTGAATAAACGTCACCACCCTTATGACTAACAGACCTATGTTTAGGTCTGCAGTGCAGCAGTGACAAGGTTAACTTTCAGCTTAGAGGGCTAGTTAATTAGTCTAATCCCAGCTGCCTCATCAAGGAGCTTTAAAAACCCCAGGCTGTACACACATGCATCCTGTCTTATCAAGAGAGAGTACTGAAATGCTGAAGTAGGATTACTGCTATAAGGTCTGTCATCAAAATACATTTTTGATGAACTGTTTGTGTACTCTTACGCTGGAATCTTAACAGCCCTTGTTGGGCAAGGGCAAGCCCTGTTCAGGACTTAATTTCTGTTTTGTATGCTGAAAAGAAGCTGTTTTGTTTTTGTGTGCTGTATTATTTAAGGCTCAATAAATAAGCCTTTGCAAGAAACCCACATGTGGTTGCATGTAACCTGTAACACAAAGAAACTAGGATTTGCAGCCGAACACACGATAAAGGTGGAAAAGGTACACAGAATGGGGACCATGAGACCAGAACAAGAAAATAAACCTAGACCCATAATAGCAAAAATCCTAAACTTTAATGATAAGACGAGGGTTATCAAAGCTTTCAAGGAATCAGAGCAGCTGATGTATGACTCCAAGCGAATTATGATCTTCCAAGATTACTCAGTCGCGGTTTCGCAAAAAAGGAGAGACTTCAGTAAAGTTTGCACTACTTTATTCAAGCAAAAACAAAAATTTGCGCCGATATACCCAGCAACTTTAAGAATCTTTACAGATACAGGGGTAAAGACTTTCACAACACACGGACAGACAGAGAAGTTTGTGGCGGGGCTGTCATTGGACGGAAGAACAAACGAGGAACGCCATGGAACAAGCAGAGAGGAAAACTATAAAGAGGGACGAGACCCATACTGGACACAACTACTCGGATGTCTGACTGACACAAAGATGAATGACCCAACAACGGTGAACCCACACCAGATGCACACACTGCCCAGAAAGGAAAAAGGAAAGGAAAGGGAGAGGGAGGCAAAAAAATTATGACAGAGACACTCTTTCCCCTAATAACTATACATACCCCGGACTGTATGTAAAGCATCACCTAAACCAGGAAAGGGGGGAGAGGTATGAGAAAACGAGCAAGAGACGGTTCATAAACTATGCCTCAGGATCCGCTATAAGGGGAGAGCGGGATGGGTATGTATGAAGGGGGGATGAAGAAGAAGGGGGGGAGGAATGAGAGGGGAAACGGAGGGGAAGAAGTGAGGGAGGGGGTTGAGGGAGGGGGTTGAGGGAGGGGGGGGAAGGGAGACCAAGGGGCAAATGTATAACTGTATTAGCCTGCTAACACCATGTACTAACCCAGTCGTGTTTTTTCCCCCTATTATGTGCTCTCCGTATCGCATATGAAGCGGAGCAATATAGTTAGAACAAGCTGAGACAAGAACTGCCACCAGACGAAACAGGCACCACAACAGCGAGAAAAAGACAGATCCCCAAGGGGGACAGTGACGGAAAACTATGCTTCTGATGAGAGGTACACAGATACACAAACGCACAAACCAACACCAAGATCAAGACAACAGAAGGGGGGGGGGGGGGACAAACCCAAATCACATAACACACACAATATAAACAGGTGGCTCACTAGGCAAAGTAAAAGAACATACAAACAAATACATTAATACATAGGGTCAAGACATCTGAGGGTTATGTAGAAAGAAATATACAAGTAATATAGAGATTTATTAGGAACAAAATATCCCCCAGAAGGGACGCGGAAGATAAAGTGCACATCCAAGGAGAAACACCTGATACACAAGTAGATAGAAAGTACTCCTATGGAAAAAAGTGAAGTTCAGAAGAGATAAGAAAGTTAAAACGTTTGGAGCTATTAGTTAATAATTAGTTAATAATTAGCGGCATAGATCATGTTGACAAGCCGGTTAAAAAAACAAAAAAAAAAAAACAAGCAGAAATGAGTAAGATTCCCCAGAATACAACAAACAACAAGAACCAGGAAAGAAACAAGGAACACATGCACACAAAGTACCTAAAACACACACACATATATACGGGGGAAAAAAGGAAGGAAAAAGGGACCCACCGCTTAAGAGCACTCAGGTATACCATATGAAAAATAACAATTTATTAATTGACACAAAGAAGATTTAGAAAACAGTACAAGATTTTAAAAAAATTTAAGGCTAGGACCCCTGTCATATATAGACAATATTATCCAAAACACTTAAATAGGCAGAAATCTCAAATACAGGCTGTTATATTCACAGGCACCTATGACATGCATACAATATAGTGCGTCCTAAAGGACATAGATATAGTCATTATAAGTCAGTATATACACTACCGACACACTTAATCCGAGCAGGGCTAGTTCCGCAAGCCGGGGGATGCCCCGGCTTGCTAGCCCCACTCCCTCGGCGTGCCGCGCGTCACCGATGCGCGGTCACGCGTCATCGGGTGCCAGCGCCCCCTGCACGCGCGTCCAGGGCTCCCCGAGGGAGCCCTGGTGTCCCGCGATGTGGGGGACGGCGGCAGGGGGTTCCGGGGGACCCGGCGGACCCGGCAGCGGGAGGGAGAGCGCCCCGATCGGAGGGCGCTCTTCCGCTGCTTCAGCGCGTGCCCGGCACCCTCCGGCGCGCGCCAGGTTACTGCTGCGGCCGAGAACGGGCAAATGCTCGAATAAACTCGGCCGCAGCAGTACTTGACTACCTCAACAAGCATAAAGTGTGCTTCCTAAAAGCAGATATAAAGACCAAGACCAACAGCAATAAAAAATCTCTGAGGGAAATTGGTAACAGTGCTAAGAGGGTCACTCAAAGCATAGAACAAATGAGTGACCCTCTATGCTTTGAGTGACCCTCTTAGCACTGTTACCAATTTCCCTCAGCCTTTTAAAGTGTTTTGGATAATATTGTCTATATATGACATTAGGGTTTACATTGTGAGTTTATCCCTTAGTTTTGCTACAGTGTTTCCATTGGGTAGTAGCCGTGACAGGGGTCCAAGCCTTAATTTTTTTTAAATCTTGTACTGTTTTCTAAATCTTCTTTGCGTCAATTAATAAATTGTTATTTTTCATATGGTATACCTGAGTGCTCTTAAGCGGGTCCCTTTTTCCATCCTTTTTTTTTTCACATTATCACTATCCCGTGAGCACCGCCTATTATGGTAATTGTTCCATTATATATTGGCTTATGGTGACCCTAATTTTGATTTTGTTAGAGTGGATGCGAGGTTATTTCTCCCCTTTTTCGTAAGGCGGGGTTGCAGACCTGCCTAAGACATGCAGATGAGCATACAGTTGTATTTGTATATATATATATTGTGACATAGTCCAAAGATGTTAGGCAGCTTTCTGCCCCATTTTAGAGCAGAAAGTGCAGGAATAGTTACAAATGATCCGTTCCACAGCTTCCCATTACCTCAGGCAGCTGGATGGAAAATCCAGACCACAGATTACAATGGCTCTAGTTCTCCCTCACCTGCTCTTCTAATCACATGCACAGGTATTTAGAGCAGAGAGGTTTTGCATTTCACTCTCTCTCCTTGGAGCCTGGGGGCTGGGGGTGTCGCTACTCTCCTGCATCCAGTATCGAGGTTGACGGCCTCTCCACGTATGACAGTACCAGAGGATTTGCCTGGACACCATGAACAGATAAGACAAAACAAATGGTTACTGCTGTTGCTAAAAGACTGTGCTGTATCTTGTGTCCCTAAATGAGAGAGCATTGTTTTAAGCTGGGGAACCAGTTTAGTTGGCCAGCAGCTGTTAGAGAGACTGATTCTGATGTGTAGTTAGATCCCTGAAAGGGATAGGATTTGCTTATATGATTTTGGTTTTATTTCTTGAAATAACAGTGTGGGAAATATTGTAACACTGAAATGTGTGAACTGCTGAATGAAAGTATCTGAGTACCTCTAACCTACACATGTTAAAGCTGCAGTACCTTACTTGGATGAAAATAAAGCAGGCAGAAGCCTGAGTTAAGCAGCATAATACTTTGCATGATCCTGTTTGTTGTATAATTAACCCTAGAAGACTGTGTCGGGAAGAACCCAGACAGACGTCAGCACTACAAAAGAGGGGCGTTTGTCACATATGGTGGAGAATGCGGGTCGACACTAAAAAGTCTGTGGGTTTGCAAATAAATGCGGGGGTTTAAAATGGCCGTCGAGCTGAACTAAAGTACAGATGCTATGATTGAAGTCTGTCCCAATGTGTATATCAGTTGTGCTTCTAGCATACACAGAGAATGTGCAAAGTGTGGATGCAATAGCACCCTGAACCCAAACAGAAAACCAAAATGTTTTGCTGAAGAAGAAAAAAAAAAAAAAAAAAAAATTGCATCTAGAAAGTGCTGTATGCAAGTTGCTGAAGGGAGTGAAATTGCAGCTAGCAAATTGTTCCTGCCGGGTTTCTAAAATGGCCGACGTGAAATGTTTATTTTGTAATGTACATAATCATGAAAAACAGTGTCCCTTCAGGCCATACGATGATGATGATGATGATGACGACTCGTATGTGGCCCCTGGAGGAGAGCCGTACCCACAGATGAATTTAGTATGCTGGGCCTGTCATAAAGTAGGTCACATGGAAGATGTGTGCCCCAAAATTTTCAAAGACAAACAGCTGCAAAAGCAAGCAACGCCCTATGTGTGCAAGCAAGATGTGGAAGCTGATACCAGTGAGCGTGTGCCCAGTACCACTGATATCTCTGGAGCTAATAAAGCAAAAAGAAAGAAGAAGAAAAAGAAAACTGTCCCTCAAGTCACAGGGGAAGTGACCGAGCCACTTGAACCTGCGCTGTCAGGACATGCGTCAGAAAGGCGCCGAGATGTGCTGCAGACCGGAGTGATCGGTAGAATTGTCACGGGAACAGTGGCAAAGGAAAAGGAGGAGCAGAGGGAAGCTGAATCCTTGAACCAGGATAAAGAGGCTTTGGTTTCTGCACTCCAAGCTGCCCGCCATAATTATGAAGTCCTGTGGCAGGATTTGGTGAAGGAGCGAGAATGTTGGAAGAAGGAGCAAGAATCTAACAATAAGGTGCGAGAAGCGAACGCCGAGTTACAGAGGTGTATACTTCCAGCTTTACAAGAGCACGAGGCTTTGAAGAAAACAGAGTCTCTCTTACGGAGTGAGCTGGAAGAGGTGACGACTAGTCTGGAAAAGGCCAACACCGTAATTGTCACCATGGATGAAAAACAGATTAAGTCTGACAAATTGATTGCTATCCTAAAACAGAAATACGGGAAGGCTCTACAAGAGGTTCATGCGCTCAGCACAGAGGTGCAACACTTGCGCCTGGAGGGCCACGGTCTGAACACAGAGCTGGGAATGTTGAAGCAAACCCATGAGAATACCCTGAGTAATTTAGAGACTGTAAAAAGAGAGAATGTAAGTCTGACACAGAAAAATTCAGACTTGACTGACCAGATCAGTGAAGGTGATGAGAAGCTTCACCAAGCAGAAAAAGTGGAGAAGCAATTGATCCAGGAAAAGTTAGAAATGCAGGAAGCACTGCAGAATACAGAATCAGCGGCGATCCAGGCGACACAAACTGCAGAGCTCCAAAAAATGGAGGCGCTGATGCAAACCCAGAGCAAGCACCAGATAGAGGTGAAGACCCTGAGGGAGGTCTGGCACGATCAGGTTGAAGAGCTGCAGAAGCAGATGGCTGAGCGCGAGATACAGTGCGCCAAGAGAGAGGAGATCTCCGTCCGTCAGGTGGTCTGCCTGACATTGCGCTATGAAAGCGAGATGGCCGATATCTACAAGCAGCTGGACCACACGGCAAATGAGGGGGCCCGGCTGCAGCTGGAGCTGGACAAGACCCAGAAGGAGCACCTGCAGCTGCAGGTCAAGAATAGAGAAAATGAAACAGAGTTAAACCTCGCTCTGAAACAGATGACGGACATGGGAGAAGCGGCTAAAGTGGTTCAGTCGGGCTATCAATCCTACCTCCTAACCAAGCAAGCTGTACGTTCCTATACGTGTATCTTCAATGCTGTTGCAATATTACGATTTGCTATAAAGATGAAGTTGGAGAAAGAGATTCCAAGGCTAAAAGAGACACGGTCACAAAAGGAGACCAGGGAACGTAAACTCAATGCCCTCACTGATGACAAAGAGGAAGGAGAAAGAATTGACTTTGATTGTGCTGCTGTTATTCCAGAAACAGATAGGCACCCTCCTGAGAATATTCTCCCTGATCTGGGATTCAAAAATCCAGATCCTCAATTTCATTTACGTTGTCCAGAAGATTATCAAACTAGTGGACACACCCAGGACACCACAGAAGATGTTTTAGCCAAGTGGGTGGCAGTTCCTGAAAAAACAAACTTGTTGACAGATCCTGATGACGTGGTTAATATGGACTACGTTTGTACAGAGGCAACTAGGTCTCCAAAACCCAAAGGCCTGGTAATGGCCACAAAAGGGAAATCAAAGATTGAAAAGAAAAAACAACGAAGGTTAACACGGCGCCTGAATAGTTCCATATCTCACCAATCTGGACCACACTGTGGAGCCAAGGAGAATCCGGTCCAAGGGTCTCATCAGAAGCTAAAGAAACAGTCCAGTCATTTGCAGGTTGCAGCGGGCTATGAAATAAAGTCAAAGGATGCAATAGACTGGAAGTCAAAAAAAAAAAAAAAAAAAAATGTTTGGGGGAACTGACCGATTTATTTTTTTTATTACACGTGTGGACTATGTCACGGACACTTAACTATGCAAATAAGCTATTGTAGTTAAGGTATATTAGGCCTCTAGAATAAGCATTTTGTCAAGGGTACAGTGTTATATTGGTTCTCTGTGTTGAAAATGTAGCTAAACTACAAATTAATATACAGGGTTGATGGCCCTTTCAGTTGGTAAATTATATAATGAAGTTCATATTCGTGTCATGTGAATACTTAATGTTGTACTGAGGAGTTAGCTCAAGTATTTCAGGTAGGACGCTCACCCCAGTGAGGTCCATGGCCGCTCACCCCAGTAGGTGTGAGCTGGGGAGGGGGATATGTGACATAGTCCAAAGATGTTAGGCAGCTTTCTGCCCCATTTTAGAGCAGAAAGTGCAGGAATAGTTACAAATGATCCGTTCCACAGCTTCCCATTACCTCAGGCAGCTGGATGGAAAATCCAGACCACAGATTACAATGGCTCTAGTTCTCCCTCACCTGCTCTTCTAATCACATGCACAGGTATTTAGAGCAGAGAGGTTTTGCACTTCACTCTCTCTCCTTGGAGCCTGGGGGCTGGGGGTGTCGCTACTCTCCTGCATCCAGTATCGAGGTTGACGGCCTCTCCACGTATGACAGTACCAGAGGATTTGCCTGGACACCATGAACAGATAAGACAAAACAAATGATTACTGCTGTAGCTAAAAGACTGTGCTGTATCTTGTGTCCCTAAATGAGAGAGCATTGTTTTAAGCTGGGGAACCAGTTTAGTTGGCCAGCAGCTGTTAGAGAGACTGATTCTGATGTGTAGTTAGATCCCTGAAAGGGATAGGATTTGCTTATATGATTTTGGTTTTATTTCTTGAAATAACAGTGTGAGAAATATTGTAACACTGAAATGTGTGAACTGCTGAATGAAAGTATCTGAGTACCTCTAAC